>NC_082638.1:18710000-18715000 GCF_002263795.3 Bos taurus
GCCAGGGCACAGGGCTGAGAACAGCATATACACACACAGACAGATGCACACACAGACACATACACACACAGACACATGCACACACAAACTGCTTGCACAGTCGCCAGGGCACATGGCTGTAAATGGCACACACAAACACACACACACATACAAACCAGTTTCACAGTTGCCAGGGCACAGGGCTGAGAACAGCACATACACACACACACACACACACACACACACACACACAGACACAGAAACATACGCAAACAATCTGCTTGCACAGTCGCCAGGGAACAGGGCTGTGAATTGCACACACAAATACACACACACACACACACGACAAACCATTGCACAGTCGCCAGGGCACAGGGCTGAGAATGGCACACACACACACAGACACACACACACACACACCAACCGGTTGCACAGTCTCTAGGAAACAGGGCTGAAAAGAGCACACACTTACACACACTCACACACACAAACGGTTACACAGTCGCCAGGACACAGAGATGAGAATCGCGTGCACACACACACAAACCAGTTGCACAGTCGGAAGGGCACATGGCTGAAATCAGCACACACACAGACACACACACACACACAGGTTCCCCAGTTGCCAGGGCACAAGGCTCAGGATGGCACACACATCTACACACACATATACACAAACTGGTTGAACAATCGCCAGGGCAATGGGGTGAGAACAGCACACACACACACACACACACACACACAGGCATACAGATACTGGTTGCACAATCGCCAGGGCACAGGGCTGAGAACAGCAACACACACACACACACACACATGAACACAAACCAGTATCAGAGTCGCCAGGGCACAGTGCTGATAACAACACACACACTCAAGCCGGTTTTTCAGTTCCCAGACCACAGGGCTGAAATCAGCACTCCCCCCCACACACAAACACACAAACCTGTACACATTCGCCAGTGTACAGGGCTGAGAACAGCACATACACACACATATACACACACACACAAACCGGTTGTACAGTCGCCAGGGCACAGGGCTGAGCATGGCACAGACACAGACCAACACACACACAAAGAAACCAGTTTCAGAGTTGCCAGGGCAGAGGGCTGGGAACAGCACACACACACACATACACACACACACACACCGGTTGCACAGTCGCCTGGGCACAGAGCTCAAAATGGCACACACACACACACACACACACACACACTCACCAGTTACACTGTTACTTAGGCACAGGGCTAAAAACAGCACACACACACACACACATATACACTCACATACATACACACACAAACCGCTTGCACTGTCGCCAAGGCACATGGCTGAGAATGGCACACACACACACACACACACACACACAGCAGTTTCACAGTCGCCGGGGCACAGGGCTGACAAGAACACATACATACACACATACACACACAAACTGCTTGCACAGTCGTCAGGGCTCAGGGCTGTGAATGGCACACACAAACACTGACACACACACACACACGAACAAACCATTGCACAATCACCAGGGCACAGGGCTGAGAATTCAAACTTACACACACACACACAAACCTGATGCACAGTCGCCAGGGCACAGGGCTGAGAACGGCGCACACACACACACACACACACACACAAATAAAGACAAACAATCCGGTTTCACAGTCACCAGAGCACAGGGCTGAGAACAGCACACATACACACACACAAACACAAACTGGTTGTGCAGTCATCAGTACACATTGCTGAGAACGGCACACACACACACACTAACACACATACACCTAAATCTGTTGCACATTTGCCAGGGCACAGGACCGTGAACAGCAGACACAGAAACACACACACACACATACAGGTTGCACAGTAGCTAGGGCACAGGGCTGAGAACAGAACACACACACACACAAACCAATTTCCCAGTCACCAGAGCACGGGGCATAGAACAGCACACACACACACACACACACATACACACTAAAGGGTTGCAAAGTTGCCAGGGCACAGGTCTGAGAATGGCACACACACACACACACACACACGAACGCACACATACAGGTTGCACAGACTCCAGGACACAGGGCTGATAATTCACACACACACACACACACACAAAGCGGCTGTACAGTCGCCAAGACAAAGGACTCAAAACAGCTCTAACAAACACACACACACATATACATAAATCGGTGTCACAGTCACCAGAGCACAAGCCTGAGCACAGCACACACACACACACGCACACACACAAACTAGTTGCACAGTCTCCAGGGAACAGGGCTGATAACAGAACATGCACACACACACATACACACACACATACACACCAACCGGTTGCACAGTCGCCAAGGGACAGGGCTGAGACCACAGACACAGACACACACACACACATAAACAAAAACCGGTTTCACAGTTGACAGGAAACAGGGCTCAGAACAAAACACACACACGCACACACACAAATTAATTGCACAGTCGCCAGGGCACAGGACTGAGAACAGCACACAAACACACACAGGGACACACAAACGGGTTGCACAGTTTCCAGGACACAGGTCTGAGAATGAAACACACACACAGACACATACACAAACACATAAACCGGTTGCGCGCACACCAAGGCACAGGGCTCAGAACAGCTCGAACACACACACACAGACACACACAAACCTTTGCACAGTCGCCAGGCATAGGACTGAGAACAGCACACACACACACACAAACCTGTTGAACTGTCGCCTGGGCACAGGGCAGTGAACAGAACAAACACACACACAAACACCCAAACCGGTTACACAGTTTCCAGGGCACAGGGCTGAGAATAGCACAAACACACACATACACATACACAAACTGGTTTCATAGTCGCCAGGGCACGGGGCTGAAAATGGCACACACACACACACAAATACACACAAACCTATTGCACAGTCACCAGGTCACAGGTCTTAGAACAGGACACATACACACAGATACACACACAAACAGGTTGCACAGTGGCCAGGGCAAAGGAATGAGAAAAGTACACACACACACACACACACACAGAAACATGCACACAAACCGGTCGCACAGTTGCCAGGGGACAGGGTTAAGAACAGCTCTAACACACATACACACACACACAAACACACACACACATGCAAACAGATTGCACAGTCTCCAGGGTACAGCGCTGAGAACAGAACACACACACACACACACATAAACCGGTTTCACAGTCGCCAGAGCACAAGCCTGAGGACAACACAGACACACACACGCACAAACACAAATGAGTTGCATGATCGCTAGCGCACAGGGCTGAGAACAGCACACACACACACACAGACACACACACACACAAAACCAGTTGCACAATTGCCAGGGCTCGGGCCTGAGAATAGCACACACACACACATATATGCCCGCAAACACACAAAAAATGGCTGCACAGTCTCCAGGACACAGGGCTGAGAATTCACACACACACCCAAACAAACCTGTTGCACAGTTGCCAGGGCACAGCGCTGAGTATGGCACACACTCACACACACACACAAACCGGTTGAACCGTTACCAGAGCACAGGGCTGAGAACAGCACACACATACACACACACCGGTTGCACAGTCACCAGGCACAGGGCTAAGAATGGCACAGAGTCACACACAAACACACACACAAACCGGTTGCACTGTCACCAGGGCACAGGGCAGAGAACAGCACACACACACAAAAACACAGAAAGACACACATACAAAAAAACGGGTTGCACAGTCGCCAGGGCACACGGCTGAGAACAGCACACACACACACACACATACACACTAAAGGGTTGCAAAGTTGCCAGGGCACACGTCTGAGAATGGCACACACACACACACACACACACACACAGCAGTTTCACAGTCGCCGGGGCACAGGGCTGACAAGAACACATACATACACACATACACACACAAACTGCTTGCACAGTCGTCAGGGCTCAGGGCTGTGAATGGCACACACAAACACTGACACACACACACACACAAACAAACAATTGCACAGTCACCAGGGCACAGGGCTGAGAATTCAAACTTACACACACACACACAAACCTGATGCACAGTCGCCAGGGCACAGGGCTGAGAACAGCACACACACACACACACACACACATACACAGAAAAACCGCTTGCACAGTCGCTAGGGCACAGGGCTGAGAACGGCGCACACACACACACACACACAAATAAAGACACACAATCCGGTTTCACAGTCGCCAGAGCACAGGGCTGAGAACAGCACACATACACACACACAAACACAAACTGGTTGTGCAGTCATCAGTACACATTGCTGAGAACGGCACACGCACACACACTAACACACATACACCTAAATCTGTTGCACATTTGCCAGGGCACAGGACCATGAACAGCAGACACAGAAACACACACACACACAAACAGGTTGCACAGTAGCTAGGGCAGAGGGCTGAGAACAGAACACACACACACACAAACCAATTTCCCAGTCACCAGAGCACGGGGCAGAGAACAGCACACACACACACACACACACACACACACACAGGCGTACAGATACTGGTTGCACAATCGCCAGGGCACAGAGCTGAGAACAGCACACACACACACACGCACACACACACAAACCTGTTGCACAGTTGCCAGGGCACAGGGCTGAGAACGGCACACACACGCACCAGTTACACTGTCACTAAGGCACAGGGCTAAAAACAGCACAAACACACACACACATATACACTCACATACATACACACACAAACCACTTGCACAGTCACCCGGGCATATGGCTGAGAATGGCACACACACACACACACCAATTTCTCAGTCGCCCGGGCACAGGGCTGAGAAGAACACATACATAGACACATACACACACAAACTGCTTGCACAGTAGTCAGGGCTCAGGGCTGTGAATGGCACACACAAACACTGACACACACACACACACACACGAACAAACCATTGCACAGTCACCAGGGCACAGGGCTGAGAATTCAAACTTACA
>NC_082638.1:18720000-18722500 GCF_002263795.3 Bos taurus
AACAGCACACAGACACACACAAAAACACACATGAACAAACCGGTTGCACAGTCGCCAGGGCACAGGGCTGAAAAGAGCACACACTTACACACACTCACACTCACAAACGGTTACACAGTCGCCAGGACACAGAGATGAGAATCGCGTGCACACACACACACACACAAACCAGTTGCACAGTTGGAAGGGCACATGGCTGAAATTAGCACACACACAGACACACACACACACCGGTTCCCCAGTTGACAGGACACAAGGCTCAGGATGGCACACACACCTACACACACATATACACAAACTGGTTGAACAATCGCCAGGGAAAAGTGTTGAGAACAGCACACACACACACACAGGCGTACAGATACTGGTTGCACAATCGACAGGGCACAGGGCTGAGAACAGCACACACACACACACACGCACACACACACAAACCTGTTGCACAGTTGCCAGGGCACAGGGCTGAGAACGGCACACACACGCACCAGTTACACTGTCACTAAGGCACAGGGCTAAAAACAGCACAAACACACACACACACATATACACTCACATACATACACACACAAACCACTTGCACAGTCACCCGGGCATATGGCTGAGAATGGCACACACACACACACACACACACACACACACACACACACACACCAATTTCTCAGTCGCCCGGGCACAGGGCTGAGAAGAACACATACATAGACACATACACACACAAACTGCTTGCACAGTAGTCAGGGCTCAGGGCTGTGAATGGCACAAACAAACACTGACACACACACACACACACACGAACAAACCATTGCACAGTCACCAGGGCACAGGGCTGAGAATTCAAACTTACACACACACACAAACCTGATGCCCAGTCGCCAGGGCACAGGACTGCGAACAGCACACACACACACACATACACAGAAAAACCGCTTGCACAGTCCCTAGGGCACAGGGCTCAGAACAGCACACACACGCACACACACACACACACGCACGCACACATAAACCGGTTGCAGAATCGCCAGGGTACAGGGCTGAGAACTGAACACACACACAGACACAAACCGGTTTGATAGTCGCCAGAGCACAAGCCTGAGAACAACACAGACACACACACGCACACACACAAATTAGTTGCACAGTTGCCAGGGCACAGGGCTGAGTATGGCACACACACACACCCAACCACACACACGCACACACACAAACCGGTTTCACAGTCTCCAGGGCACAGGGCTGAGAACAGCACATACCCAAACACAAACATACACACACAAACTGCTTGCACAGTTGCCAGGGCAAAGGGCTGAGAACGGCACACACAAACACAGACAAACTAGTTGCACTGTCGCCAGAGCACAGGGCTGAGAATGGCACACACAAACACACACACACACACACAAATGAACAAACCATTGCACAGTCGCCAGGGCACAGGGCTGAAAATGGCACACACACACACTCCCAAACCAGTTGCACTGTCACCAGGCCACAGGTCTGAGAACAGCACACACACACACACACACACACATACACACAAAAACCGCTTGCACAGTCACCACGGCACAGGGTTGAGAACGGCATACACACACTCACACACACACATAAACATACACATAAACTTGTTGCACAGTAGCCAGGGCACAGGGCTCAGAACAGCTGTAACACACACACACACACACACACACACAAACTGGTTGTACAGTCGCCAGGGTACACGGCTGAGAACAGCACACAGACACACACAAAAACACACATGAACAAACCAGTTGCACAGTCGCCAGGGAACAGGGCTTAGAACAGCACACACACACACACACACATACCGTTTGCACAGTCGCCAGGTTGCAGGGCTTAGAACTGCACGTACACACACGCACATACACACACAAACCGCTTACACAATCACCAGGGATAAGTCTGAGAATGGCACACACACACACACGAATACCCGCTTTCACAGTCGCTAGCACAGGGCTGAGAATGGCACACATACACACTCACACACACACGTACACAAACACATAAACCGGTTGCGCACTAGCCAAGGCACAGGGCTCAGAACAGCTCTAACACACACACACACACACACACACACACACACACATACCAGTTGAACAGTCTCCAGGGCACAGGGCTGAGAATTCAAACTTACACTCGACAAAAACACACCTCTTGCACAGTTGCCAGTGCACAGGCATGAGAACAGCACCCACTCACATACACAGACAAACCGCTTGCACAGTCAACAGGGCACAGGGCTGAGAAGACCACACACACACACACACACACACACACACACACACACACCAGTTACATTGTCACTAAGGCACAGGGATGAAAACAGGACAAACCACACACACACATATACACTCACACACACACACACAAACCACTTGCACAGTCACCAAGGCACAGGGCTGAAACTGGCACACACACACACACACACACACACACACACATACACACACACACACAAACCGGTTTCTGAGTCGCCAGGGCACAG
>NC_082638.1:18730000-18732500 GCF_002263795.3 Bos taurus
TGAGAACGGCATACACACACTCACACACACACATAAACATACATATAAACTTGTTGCACAGTTGCCAGGGCCAGGGCTGAGAACAGCTGTAACACACACACACACACACAAACTGGTTGTACAGTCGCCAGGGTACACGGCTGAGAACAGCACACAGACACACACAAAAACACACATGAACAAACTGGTTGCACAGTCGCCAGGGCACAGGGCTGTAAAGAGCACACACTTACACAAACTCACACACACAAACGGTTACACATTGCCAGGACACAGAGATGAGAATCGCGTGCACACACACACACACACAAACCATTTTCACAGTCGGAAGGGCACATGGCTGAAATCAGCACATACACAGACACACAAACACACCGGTTCCCCAGTTGACAGGACACAAGCCTCAGGATGGCACACAAACCTACACACACATATACACAAACTGGTTGAACAATCGCCAGGGCAAAGGGTTGAGAACAGCACACACACACACACAAACAGGCATACAGATACTGGTTGAACAATCTCCAGGGAACAGGGCTGATAACAGCGGACACACACACACACAAACCTGTTGCACAGTTGCCAGGGCACAGGGCTGAGAACGGCACACACACACACCAGTTACACTGTCACTAAGGCACAGGGCTAAAAACAGCACAAACAGACACACACATATACACTCACATACATACACACACAAACCACTTGCACAGTCGCCAGGGCACATGGCTGAGAATGGCACAGACACACACAGACACACACAGACACACACACACACCAGTTTCACAGTCGCCAGGGCACCGGGCTGAGAAGAACACATACAAACACACATACACACACAAACTGCTTGCACAGTCGTCAGGGCTCAGGGCTGTGAATGGCACACACAAACCATTGCACAATCACCAGGGCACAGGGCTGAGAATTCAAACTTACACACACACACACAAACCTGATGCACAGTCGCCAGGGCACAGGGCTGAGAACAGCCACACACACACTTACACAGAAAAACCGCTTGCACAGTCGCTAGGGCACAGGGCTGAGAACGGCGCACACGTACACACACACACACACACAAACAAAGACACACAATCCGGTTTCACAGTCGCCAGAGCACAGGGCTGAGAACACCACACATACACACACAAACACAAACTGGTTGCGCAGTCATCAGTACACATTGCTGAGAAAAGCACAAACACACACAGTAACACACATACACCTAAATCTGTTGCACATTCGCCAGGGCACAGGACCGTGAACAGCAGACACAGAAGCACACACACACACAAACAGGTTGCGCAGTAGCTAGGGCACAGGCTGAGAACAGGACACACACACACACAAACCAGTTTCACAGTCACCAGAGAACAGGGCAGAGAACAGCACACACACACAAAAACACAGAAAGACACACATACAAAAAAACGGGTGGCACACTCGCCAGGGCACAGGGCTGAGAAGAGCACACACACACACACACACACACACACACACACATACACACTAAAGGGTTGCAAAGTTGCCAGGGCACAGGTCTGAGAATGGCACACACACACACAAACACACACGAACTCACACATACAGGTTGCACAGATTCCAGGACACAGGGCTGATAATTCACACACACACACACACACACACACACACACACACAAAGCGGCTGTACAGTTGCCAAGACAAAAGGCTCAAAACAGCTCTAACAAACACACACACACATATACATAAATCGGTACACAGTCACAAGAGCACAAGCCTGACACAGCACACACACACACACACGCATACACACAAACTAGTTGCTTAGTCGCCAGGGCACAGGGCTGATAACAGCACATGCACACACACACACACACATACACACTAACCGGTTGCACAGTCGCCAAGGGACAGGGCTGAGAACCACAGACACACACACACACACACATAAACAAAAACGTGTTTCACAGTCAACAGGAAACAGGGCTCAGAACAACACTCACACACGCACACACACAAATTAATTGCACAGTCGCCAGGGCACAGGACTGAGAACAGCACACAAACACACACAGGGACACAGAAACGGGTTGTACAGTTTCCAGGACACAGGTCTGAGAATGAAACACACACACACACACACACAAACACATAAACCGGTTGCGCACTCACCAAGGCACAGGGCTCAGAACAGCTCAAACACACACACACAGATACACACAAACCTTTGCACAGTCGCCAGGCATAGGACTGAGAACAGCACACACACACACACAAACCTGTTGAACAGTCGCCTGGGCACAGGGCAGTGAACAGAACAAACACACACACAAACACCCAAACCGGTTACACAGTTCCCAGGGCACAGGGCTGAGAATAGCACAGACACAGACACACACATACACAAACTGGTTTCATAGTCGCCAGGGCACGGGGCTGAAAATGGCACACACACACACACAAATACACACAAACCTGTTGCACAGTCACCAGGTTACAGGTCTTAGAATAGGAC
>NC_082638.1:18735000-18740000 GCF_002263795.3 Bos taurus
GATGCACACACAGACACATACACACACACAAACACACATACACACAAACCGGTTGCACAGTTGCCAAGGCACAGGGCTGAGAACAGCACATACACACACACACACACACACACACACACACAGAAACATACACAAACAAACTGCTTGCACAGTCGTCAGGGCACAGGGCGGTGAATAGCACACACTTTTACACACACACACACACACGAACAAACCATTGCACAGTCGCCAGGGCACAGGGCTGAGATAGGCACACACACACACAAACACACACACATACATATAAACCTGTTGCACAGTAGCCAAGGCACAGGGCTCAGAACAGCTCAAACACACACACACACACACACCACAAACCAGATTCTTTGTAGCCAGGGCACAGGACTGAGAGCAGCACACACACACACACACACACACACACACACTCACACACACACACCAACCGGTTGCACAGTCTCTAGGAAACAGGGCTGAAAAGAGCACACACTTACACACACTCACACACACAAACGGTTACACAGTCGCCAGGACACAGAGATGAGAATCGTGTGCACACACACACACACACAAACCAGTTGCACAGTGGGAAGGGCACATGGCTGAAATCAGCACACACAAAGACACACACACACACACCGGTTCCCCAGTTGCCAGGGCATAAGGCTCAGGATGGCACACACACCTACACACACATATACACAACTGGTTGAACAATCGCCAGGGCAAAGGTTGAGAACAGCACACACACACACACACACACACAGGCATACAGATACTGGTTGCACAATCGCCAGGGCACAGGGCTGAGAACAGCAACACACACACACACACACACACACACACACATGAACACAAACCAGTATCAGAGTCGCCAGGGCACAGGGCTGATAACTGCACACACACACACACACACACACACACACACACACACTCAAGCCGGTTTCACAGTTGCCACCACAGGCCTGAGGTCAGCACTCCCCCCCCCACACACACACACAAACCTGTACACATTCGCCAGCGTACAGGGCTTAGAACAGCACACACACACACACACACACACACACACACAAACCGGTTGCACAGTCGCCAGGGTGCAGGGCTTAGAACAGCACGTACACACACACGCACATACACACACAAACCGCTTACACAGTCACTAGGGATAAGTCTGAGAATGGCACACACACACACACGAATATCCGGTTTCACAGTCGCTAGCACAGGGCTGAGAATGGCACACATTCACACTCACACACACACATACACAAACACATAAACCGGTTGCGCACTCACCAAGGCTCAGGGCTCAGAACAGCTCGAACACACACACACACACACACAGAAACCTTTGCACAGTTGCCAGGCATAGGACTGAGAACAGCACACACACACACACACACAAACCTGTTGAACAGTCGCCTGGGCACAGGGCAGTGAACAGAACAAACACACACACAACACCCAAACCGGTTGCAGAGTTTCCAGGGCACAGTGCTGAAAATAGCACAGACACAGACACACACATACACAAACTGGTTTCATAGTCGCCTGGTCACGGGGCTGAAAATGGTACACACACACACATACACACAAACCTGTTGCACAGTCACCAGGTTACAGGTCTTAGAACAGGACACATACACACAGATACACACACAAACAGGTTGCACAGTCGCCAGGGCAAAGGGATGAGAAAAGCGCACACACACACACACACACAGAAACATTCACACACACCGGTTGCACAGTCACCAGGGGACAGGGTTCAGAACAGCTCTAACACACACATCACACACACATGCAAACTGATTGCACAGTCTCCATGGTACAGCGCTGAGAACAGAACACACATACACACACACACACACACACACATAAACCGGTTTCACAGTCGCCAGAGCACAAGCCTGAGGACAACACAGACACACACACGCACAAACACAAATGATTTGCATGTTCGCCAGCGCACAGGGCTGAGAACAGCACACACACACACACACACACACACACACACAAAACCATTTGCACAATTGCCAGGGCTCAGGTCTGAGAATAGAACACACACACACACATATATTCACACAAACACACAAAAAATGGTTGCACAGTCTCCAGGACACAGGGCTGAGAATTCACACACACACCCAAAGAAACCTGTTGCATAGTTGCCAGGGCACAGCGCTGAGTATGGCACACACTCACACACACACACAAACCGGTTGAACCGTTACCAGAGCACAGGGCTGAGAACAGCACACACATACACACACACCGGTTACACAGTCACCAGGCACAGGGCTAAGAACGGCACACACTCACACACACAAACACACACACAAACCGGTTGCACTGTCACCAGGGCACAGGGCTGAGAACAGCACACACACACACACACACACACACACACAGACATAAACCAGTTGCAGAATCGCCAGGGTACAGGGCTGAGAACTGAACACACACACAGACACAAACCGATATTACAGTCGCCAGAGCAAAGCCTGAGAACAACACAGACACACACACGCACACACACA
The DNA here is from genome assembly GCF_002263795.3 of Bos taurus. NCBI lineage: Eukaryota > Metazoa > Chordata > Mammalia > Artiodactyla > Bovidae > Bos > Bos taurus. The sequence continues at coordinate 18,737,538 of NC_082638.1, forward strand.
AATTAGTTGCACAGTAGCCAGGGCATAGGGCTGAGTATGGCACACACACACACACACACACACACACACACGCACACACATAAACCGGTTTCACAGTCTCCAGGGCACAGGGCTGAGAACACCACATACGCAAACACAAACATACACACACAAACTGTTGCATAGTTGCCAGGGCAAAGGGCTGAGAATGGCAAACACAAACACACACACACACACACACACACGAACAAACCATTGCACAGTTGCCAGGGCCCAGGGCTGAGAATGGCACACAACAACACACATACACTCATAAACCAGTTGCAGTGTCGCCAGGCCAAAGGGCTGGGAACAGCACACACACACACACACACACACACACACACACACACACGAACAAACCATTGCACAGTCGCCAGGGCCCAGGGCTGAGAATGGCACAAAAACACACACATACACTCATAAACCGGTTGCAGCGTCGCCAGGCCAAAGGGCTGAGAAGAGCACACACACACACACACACACATACACACACACACATGAACAAACTAGTTGCATTGTTGCCAGGGCACAGGGCTGAAAACGGCACACACACACACAAACATAAACACAAACCGGTTTCACAGTCGACAGGAAACACGGCTCAGAACAGCACACACATACACACACACACAAAACTGTTGCACAGTTTCCAGGGCACAGGATTGAGAACAGCACACTCACAGATTCACAAACACACGTACACAAATACATAAACTGATTGTGCACTCTCCAGGTCACAGGGTTCAGATCATTCTAACACACACACCCAAACCGATTGCACGGTCACCAGGGTTCATGGCTGAGAACAGAACACATACACACAGAGACATAAACCGGTTTCACAGTCGCCAGAGGACAAGCCTGAGAACAACACAGACACACACACTCACACACACAAATTAGTTGCACAGTCGCCAGGGCACAGGACTGAGAACAGCACACCAACACACACAGGGACACACAAACGGGTTGCACAGTTGCCAGGACCCAGGTCTGAGAATGAAACACACACACACACACACATACACACACAAACCGGTTTCACAGTCCCCAGGGCACAGGGCTGAGAACAGCACATACCCAAACACAAACATACACACACAAACTGCTAGCAGAGTTGCCAGGGCAAAAGGCTGAGAATGGCACACACACACACACACACACCCACCGGTTGCACAGTCTCTAGAAAACAGGGCTGAAAAGAGCACACACTTACACACACTCACACACACAAACGGTTACACAGTCGCCAGACACAGACATGAGAATCGCATGCACACACACACACACAAACCAGTTGCACAGTCGCCAGGGCACATGGCTGAAATCAGCACACACACAGACACACACAGACACACACACACACCGGTTCCCCAGTTGCCAGGGCACAAGGCTAAGGATGGCACACACACCTACACACACATATACACAAACTGGTTGAACAATCGCCAGGGCAAAGGGTTGAGAACAGCACACACACACACACACACACAGGCATACAGATACTGGTTGCACAAACGCCAGGGCACAGGGCTGAGAACAGCAACACACACACACACACACACACACACACATGAACACAAACCAGTATCAGAGTCGCCAGGGCACAGGGCTGATAACAGCACACACACACAGCCACACACACTCAAGCCGGTTTCACAGTTCCCAGACCACAGGGCTGAGATCAGCACTACCCCCCCCCCCACACACACACAAACCTGTACACATTCGCCAGCGTACAGGGCTTAGAACAGCACACACATACACACACACACACACACAAACCGGTTGCACAGTCGCCAGGGTGCAGGGCTTAGAACAGCACGTACACACAAACGCACATACACACACAAACCGCTTACACAGTCACCAGGGATAAGTCTGAGAATGGCACACACACACACACGAACACCCGGTTTCACAGTCGCTAGCACAGTATTGAGAATGGCACACATACACACTCACACACAAACATACACAAACACATAAACCGGTTGCGCACTCACCAAGGCTCAGGGCTCAGAACAGCTCGAACACACACACACACACACACACACAGAAACCTTTGCACAGTCGCCAGGCATAGGACTGAGAACAGCACACACACACACAAACCTGTTGAACAGTCGCCTGGGCACAGGGCAGTGAACAGAACAAACACACACACAACACCCAAACCGGTTGCAGAGTTTCCAGGGCACAGTGCTGAATATAGCACAGAAACAGACACACACTTACACAAACTGGTTTCATAGTCGCCAGCACACGGAGATGAGAATGGCACACACACACACACACACACACACACACACACACACACACACACAAACAAACCATTGCACAGTCGCTAGGGCCCAGGGCTGAGAATGGCACACAAACATACACATACACTCATAAACCGGTTAGAGTGTCGCCAGGCCAAAGGGCTGAGAACAGCACACA
>NC_082638.1:18747500-18752500 GCF_002263795.3 Bos taurus
CAAACCGGTTGCTAGTCAACAGGGCACAGGGATGAGAAGAGCACACACACACACACACACAGACACACCAGTTACACAGTCACTACGGCACAGGGCTGAAAACAGGACAAACCGCACACACACATATACACTCACACACACACACACAAACCACTTGCACAGTCACCAAGGCACAGGGCTGAGACTGGCACACACACACACACACACACACACACACACACACACACAAATTGGTTTCTCAGTCGCCAGGGCACAGGGCTGAGAACAGCATATACACACACAGACAGATGCACACACAGACAGATGCACACACAGACACATACACACAAACTGCTTGCACAGTCGCCAGGGCACAAGGCTGTGAATGGCACACACAAACACACACACACACACAAACCGGTATCACAGTTGCCCGGGCACAGGGCTGAGAACAGCACATACACACACTGACACACACGCATACACACACAGAAACATACACAAACAAACGGCTAGCACAGTCGTCAGGGCACAGGGCTGTGAATGGCACACACAAATACACACACACACACACGAACATACCATTGCACAGTCGCCAAGGCACAGGGCTGAGATAGGCACACACACACACAAACACACACACATACACATAAACCTGTTGCACAGTAGCTAAGGCACAGGGCAAAGAACAGCTCAAACATACACACACACACACACCACAAACCAGATTATTTGTAGACAGTGCACAGGACTGAGAACAGCACACACACACACACACACACACACACACACACACACACACACCAACCGGTTGCACAGTCTCTAGGAAACAGGGCTGAAAAGAGCACACACTTACACACACTCACACACACAAACGGTTACACAGTCGACAGGACACAGAGATGAGAATCGCGTGCACACACACACAAACACACAAACCAGTTGCACAGTCGGAAGGGCACATGGCTTAAATCAGTACACACACAGAGGCACACACACCGGTTCCCCAGTTGCCAGGGCACAAGGCTCAGGATGGCACACACATCTACACACACATATACACAAACTGGTTGAACAATCGCCAGGGCAAAGGGTTGAGAACAGCGCACACACACACACACACACACACACCGGTTTCTCAGTCGCCAGGGCACAGGGCTGAGAACAGCATATACACACACAGACAGATGCACACACAGACACATACACACACACACACACACACAAACCGGTTTCACAGTTGCCAAGGCACAGGGCTGAGAACAGCACATACACACACACACACACACACACATACACACACAGAAACATACACAAACAAACTGCTTGCACAGTCGTCAGGGCACAGGGCGGTGAATGGCACACACATACACACACACACACACACACGAACAAACCATTGCACAGTCGCCAGGGCACAGGGCTGAGATAGGCACACACAGACAAACACACACACATACACATAAACCTGTTGCACAGTAGCCAAGGCAGGGGCTCAGAACAGCTCAAACACAAACACACACACACACCACAAACCAGATTCTTTGTAGCCAGGGCACAGGGCTGAGAACAGCATACACACACACACACACACACACACACACACTCACACACACACACCAACCGGTTGCACAGTCTCTAGGAAACAGGGCTGAAAAGAGCACACACTTACACACACACACACACACACACACACACAGCAGTTTCACAGTCGCCGGGGCACAGGGCTGAGAAGAACACATACATACACACATACACACACAAACTGCTTGCACAGTCGTCAGGGCTCAGGGCTGTGAATGGCACACACAAACACTGACACACAGAGTCACACAAACAAACCATTGCACAGTCACCAGGGCACAGGGCTGAGAATTCAAACTTACACACACACACACAAACCTGATGCACAGTCGCCAGGGCACAGGGCTGAGAACAGCACACACACACACACACATACACAGAAAAACCGCTTGCACAGTCGCTAGGGCACAGGGCTGAGAACGGCGCACACACACACACACACACACTCACACAAATAAAGACACACAATCCGGTTTCACAGTCGCCAGAGCACAGGGCTGAGAACAGCACACATACACACACACAAACACAAACTGGTTGTGCAGTCATCAGTACACATTGCTGAGAAGGGCACACACACACACACACTAACACACATACACCTAAATCTGTTGCACATTCGCCAGGGCACAGGACCGTGAACAGCAGACACAGAAACACACACACACACAAACAGGTTGCACAGTAGCTAGGGCACAGGGCTGAGAACAGAACACACACACACACAAACCAATTTCCCAGTCACCAGAGCACGGGGCAGAGAACAGCACACACACACACACACACACACATACACACTAAACGGTTGCAAAGTTGCCAGGGCACAGGTCTGAGAATGGCACACACACACACAAACACACACACACACATACACATAAACCTGTTGCACAGTAGCCAAGGCACAGGGCAAAGAACAGCTCAAACACACACACACACAAACCGTTTTCACAGTCACCAGGCACAGGGCTGAGAACAGCACACACACACACACACACACACACACACACACACACACACATAAACAAGTTGCAGAATCCCCAGGGTACAGGGCTGAGAACTGAACACACACACAAACATAAACCGGTTTTACAGTCGCCAGAGCACAAGCATGAGAACAACACAGAAACACACACGCACACACACAAATTAGTTGCACAGTTGTCAGGGCATAGGGCTGAGTATGGCACACACACACACACACACGCACGCACACACACATAAACCGGTTTCACAGTCTCCAGGGCACAGGGCTGAGAACAGCACATACGCAAACACAAACATACACACACAAACTGCTTGAACAGTTGCCAGGGAAAAGGGCTGAGAACAGCACACACACACACACACACACACACACAAAACCAATTGCACAATTGCCAGGGCTCGGGTCTGAGAATAGCACACACACACACATATACATATGCACACAAACACACAAAAAATGGCTGCTCAGTCTCCAGGACACAGGGTTGAGAATTCACACACACACCCAAACAAACCTGTTGCACAGTGGCCAGGGCACAGCGCTGAGTATGGCACACACTCACACACACAGAAACCGGTTGAACAGTTACCAGAGCACAGGGCTGAGAACAGCACACACATACACACACACCGGTTGCACAGTCACCAGGCACAGGGCTAAGAACGGCACACAGTCACACACAAACACACACACAAACCGGTTGCACTGTCACCAGGGCACAGGGCAGAGAACAGCACACACACACAAAAACACAAAAAGACACACATACAAAAAAACGGGTTGCACAGTCGCCAGGGCACACGGCTGAGAACAGCACACACACACACACACACGTACACACTAAAGGGTTGCAAAGTTGCCAGGGCACAGGTCTGAGAATGGCACACACACACACACACACACACACACACACACATGCACACACACTTACAGGTTGCAGAGACTCCAGGACACAGTGCTGATAATTCACACACACAAACACACACACACACAGCGGCTGCACAGTCGCCAAGGCAAAGAGCTCAAAACAGCTCTAACACACACACACACATATACATAAATCGATTTCACAGTCACCAGAGCACAAGCCTGAGCACAGCACACACACACACGCACACACACACACTAGTTTCACAGTCGCCAGGGCACAGGGCTGAAAACAGCACACACACACGCAGACAAACTGGTTGCACAGTCGCCAGAGCACAGGGCTGAGAACAGCACACACACACACACACACACACACACACACACACACACCAGTATCACATACGCCAGGGCACAGGGCTGGGAACAGCACACACAAACACACACACACACAAAGGGTTGCATAGTTGTCAGCACACAGGTCTGAGTATGTCACACACAGACATACGCACACACACACAATCCGGTTGCACAGTCTCCAGGGCACAGGGCTGAGAATTCAAACTTACACACATACACACACACACAAACCTGTTGCACAGTTGCCAGGCCACAGGGTTGAGAACAGCACACACTCACACACACAGACAAACGGGTTGCACAGTGGCCAGGGCACAGGGCTGAAATCAGCACACAAACACACACACACAAACACCGGTTACACTGTCACTAAGCCACAGGACTGAAAACAGCACCAACACACACACACATATACACTCACACACATACACACACAACCTCTTGCAAAGTCGTCAGTGCCCAGGGCTGAGAACGGAACACACACACACACACACACACACACATAAACCAGTTTCACAGTCGCCAGGGCACAGTGCTGAGAACAGCACATACACACACACACACATACGAACATAAAATGCTTGCATAATTGCCAGGGCAAAGGGCTGAGAATGGCACACACAAACACACACACACACAAATGAAAAAACCATTGCACAGTCGCCAGGGCACAGGGCTGAAAATGGCACACACACACACTCACAAACCGGTTGCACTGTCACCAGGCCACGGGTCTGAGAACAGCACACACACACACACACACACACACACACACACACACACACACAAACCGCCTGCACAGTCACCACGGCACAGGGTTGAGAACGGCATACACACACTCACACACACACATAAACATACATACAAACTTGTTGCACAGTTGCCAGGGCACAGGGCTGAGAACAGCTGTAACACGCACACACACATGCACACAAACTGGTTGTACAGTCGCCAGGGTACACGGCTGAGAACAGCACACAGACACACACAAAAACACACATGAACAAACTGGTTGCACAGTCGCCAGGGCACAGGGCTGAAAAGAGCACACACTTACACACACTCACACACACAAACGGTTACACATCGCCAGGACACAGAGATGAGAATCGCGTGCACACACACACACACACAAACCAGTTGCACAGTCGGAAGGGCACATGGCTGAAATCAGCACACACACAGACACACACACACACACCGGTTCCCCAGTTGACAGGACACA
>NC_082638.1:18757500-18775000 GCF_002263795.3 Bos taurus
CCCACACACAAACACACAAACATGTACACATTCGCCAGCGTACAGGGCTGAGAACAGCACATACACACACATACACACACACACAAAAGCCGGTTGTGCAGTCGCCAGGGCACAGGGCTGAGCATGGCACACACACAGACCAACACACACACAAAGAAACCAGTTTCAGAATTGCCAGGGCAGAGGGCTGGGAACAGCACACACACACACACATACACACACACACACACACCCCGGTTGCACAGTCGCCTGGGCACAGAGCTGAAAATGGCACACACACACACACACACACAAACACACACACACCCAAACAACTGCTTGCACAGTCGCCAGGACACAGAGATGAGAATCATACACACACACACACACGCACACACACACAAACCTGTTGCACAGATGCCAGGGCACAGGGCTGAGAACGGCACACACACACACCAGTTACACTGTCACTAAGGCACAGGGCAAAAACAGCACACACACACACACACACATATACACTTACATACATACACACCCAAACCGCTTGCACTGTCGCCAAGGAACATGGCTGAGAATGGCACACACACACACACACACACACACACACACACACACACACACACAGCAGTTTCACAGTCGCCGGGGCACAGGGCTGAGTAGAACACATACATACACACATACACACACAAACTGCTTGCACAGTCGTCAGGGCTCAGGGTTGTGAATGGCACACACAAACACTGACACACACACACACACGAACAAACCTTTGCACAATCACCAGGGCACAGGGCTGAGAATTCAAACTTACACACACACACACAAACCTGAGGCACAGTCGCCAGGGCACAGGGCTGAGAACAGCACACACACACACACACACACACACACATACACAGAAAAACCGCTTGCACAGTCGCTAGGGCACAGGGATGAGAACGGCGCACACACACACACACACAAATAAAGACACACAATCCGGTTTCACAGTCGCCAGAGCACAGGGCTGAGAACAGCACACATACACACACACAAACACAAACTGGTTGTGCAGTCATCAGTACACATTGCTGAGAACGGCACACACACACACACACTAACACACATACACCTAAATCTGCTGCACATTCGCCAGGGCACAGGATCGTGAACAGCAGACACAGAAACACACACACACACACAAACAGGTTGCACAGTAGCTAGGGCACAGGGCTGAGAACAGAACACACACACACACAAACCAATTTCCCAGTCACTAGAGCACGGGGCAGAGAACAGCACACACAAACACACACACACATACACACTAAAGGGTTGCAAAGTTGCCAGGGCACAGGTCTGAGAATGGCACACACACATACACACACACGAACACACACATACAGGTTGCACAGACTCCAGGACACAGGGCTGATAATTCACACACACACACACACACACACAAAGCGGCTGTACAGTCGCCAAGACAAAGGACTCAAAACAGCTCTAACAAACACACACACACATATACATAAATCGGTGTCACAGTCTCCAGAGCACAAGCCTGAGCACAGCACACACACACACACGCACACACACAAACTAGTTGCACAGTCTCCAGGGAACAGGGCTGATAACAAAACATGCACACACACACATATACACACACATACACAACAACCGGTTGCACAGTCGCCAAGGGACAGGGCTGAGACTACAGAAACAGACACACAAACACACAAAAACAAAAACCGGTTTCACAGTCGACAGGAAACAGGGCTCAGAACAAAACACACACACGCACACACACAAATTAATTGCACAGTCGCCAGGGCACAGGACTGACAACAGCACACAAACACACACAGGGACACACAAACGGGTTGCACAGTTTCCAGGACACAGGTCTGAGAAATGAAACACACACACACACATACACAAACACATAAACCGGTTGCGCACACACCAAGGCACAGGGCTCAGAACAGCTCGAACACACACACACAGACACACACAAACCTTTGCACAGTCGCCAGGCATAGGACTGAGAACGGCACACACACACACACAAACCTGTTGAACTGTCGCCTGGGCACAGGGCAGTGAACAGAACAAACACACACACAAACACCCAAACCGGTTACACAGTTTCCAGAACACAGGGCTGAGAATAGCACAAACACACACATACACATACACAAACTGGTTTCATAGTCGCCAGGGCACGGGGCTGAAAATGGCACACACACACACACACACACAAATACACACAAACCTATTGCACAGTCACCAGGTCACAGGTCTTAGAACAGGACACATACACACAGATACACCCACAAACAGGTTGCACAGTCGCCAGGGCAAAGGGATGAGAAAAGCACACACACACACACACACACAGAAACATTCACACAAACCGGTTGCACAGTTGCCAGGGGACAGGGTTAAGAACAGCTCTAACACACACACACACACACACACACACACACACATGCAAACTGATTGTACAGTCTCCAGGGTACAGCGCTGAGAACAGAACACACATACACACACACACACACACATAAACCGGTTTCACAGTAGCCAGAGCACAAGCCTGAGGACAACACAGACACACACACGCACAAACACAAATGAGTTGCATGATCGCTAGCACACAGGGCTGAGAACAGCACACACACACACACACAGACACACACACAAAACCAGTTGCACAATTGCCAGGGCTCGGGTCTGAGAATAGCACACACACACACACATATGCACACAAACACACAAAAAATGGCTGCACAGTCTCCAGGACACAGGGCTGAGAATTCACACACACACCCAAACAAACCTGTTGCACAGTTGCCAGGGCACAGCGCTGTGTATGGCACACACTCACACACACAGACAAACCGGTTGAACCGTTACCAGAGCACAGGGCTGAGAACAGCACACACATACACACACACCGGTTGCACAGTCACCAGGCACAGGGCTAAGAATGGCACAGAGCCACACACAAACACACACACAAACCGGTTGCACTGTCACCAGGGCACAGGGCAGAGAACAGCACACACACACAAAAACACAAAAAGACACACATACAAAAAAACGGGTTGCACAGTCGCCAGGGCACACGGCTGAGAACAGCACACACACACACACACACGTACACACTAAAGGGTTGCAAAGTTGCCAGGGCACAGGTCTGAGAATGGCACACTCACACACACACACACACACGCACACATGCACACACTTACAGGTTGCAGAGACTCCAGGACACAGTGCTGATAATTCTCACACACACACACACACACACAAAGCGGCTGCACAGTCGCCAAGGCAAAGGGCTCAAAACAGCTCTAACACACACACACACACATATACATAAATCGATTTCACAGTCACCAGAGCACAAGCCTGAGCACAGTACACACACACACGCACAGACACAAACTAGTTTCACAGTCGCCAGGGCACAGGGCTGAAAACAGCACACACACACGCAGACAAACTGGTTGCACAGTCGCCAGAGCACAGGGCTGAGAACAGCACACAAACACACACACACACACACACACACACACAAAGGGTTGCATAGTTGTCAGCACACAGGTCTGAGTATGTCACACACAGACATACGCACACACACACAAACCGGTTGCACAGTTGCCAGGCCCCAGGGTTGAGAACAGCACACACTCACACACACAGACAAACGGGTTGCACAGTGGCCAGGGCACAGGGCTGAAATCAGCACACAAACACACACACACAAACACCGGTTACACTGTCACTAAGGCACAGGACTGAAAACAGCACCAACACACACACACATATACACTCACACACATACACACACAACCTCTTGCAAAGTCGTCAGTGCCAGGGCTGAGAATGGAACACACACACACACACACACACACACACACACACACACACACATAAACCAGTTTCACAGTCGCCAGGGCACAGTGCTGAGAACAGCACATACACACACACACACCTACGAACACAAACTGCTTGCATAATTGCCAGGGCAAAGGGCTGAGAATGGCACACACAAACACACACACACAAATGAACAAACCATTGCACAGTCGCCAGGGCACAGGGCTGAAAATGGCACACACACACACTCACAAACCGGTTGCACTGTCACCAGGCCACGGGTCTGAGAACAGTACACACACACACACACACACACACACACACACACACACACACAAACCGCCTGCACAGTCACCACGGCACAGGGTTGAGAACGGCATACACACACTCACACACACACATATACATACATATAAACTTGTTGCACAGTTGCCAGGGCACAGGGCTGAGAACAGATGTAACACACACACACATGCACACAAACTGGTTGTACAGTCGCCAGGGTACACGGCTGAGAACAGCACACAGACACACACAAAAACACACATGAACAAACCAGTTGTACAATCGCCAGGGCACAGGGCTGAAAAGAGCACACACTTACACACACTCACACACACAAACGGTTACACATCGCCAGGACACAGAGATGAGAATCGCGTGCACACACACACACACACAAACCAGTTGCACAGTCGGAAGGGCACATGGCTTAAATAAGCACACACACAGACACACACACACACCGGTTCCCCAGTTGACAGGACACAAGGCTCAGGATGGCACACACACCTACACACACATATACACAAACTGGTTGAACAATCGCCAGGACAAAGTGTTGAGAACAGCACACACACATACACACACACACACAGGCGTACAGATACTGGTTGCACAATCGCCAGGGCACAGGGCTGAGAACAGCAGACATACACACACGCACACACACACAAACCTGTTGCACAGTTGCCAGGGCACAGGGCTGAGAACGGCACACACACACACCAGTTACACTGTCACTAAGGCACAGGGCTAAAAACAGCACAAACACACACACACACATACACTCACATACATACACACACAAACCACTTGCACAGTCGCCCAGGCATATGGCTGAGAATGGCACACACACACACACACACACACACACACACCAATTTCACAGTCGCCCGGGCACAGGACTGAGAAGAACACATACATAGACACATACACACACAAACTGCTTGCACAGTCGTCAGGGCTCAGGGCTGTGAATGGCACACACAAACACTGACACACACACACACACGAACAAACCATTGCACAGTCACCAGGGCACAGGGCTGAGAATTCAAACTTACACACACACACACAAACCTGATGCACAGTCGCCAGGGCACAGGGCTGCGAACAGCACACACACACACACATACACAGAAAAACCGCTTGCACAGTCGCTAGGGCACAGGGCTCAGAACAGCACACACACGCACACACACACACACGCACGCACACATAAACCGGTTGCAGAATCGCCAGGTTACAGGGCTGAGAACTGAACACACACACAGACACAAACCGGTTTTACAGTCGCCAGAGCACAAGCCTGAGAACAACACAGACACACACACGCACACACACAAATTAGTTGCACAGTTGCCAGGGCACAGGGCTGAGTATGGCACACACACACACCCAACCACACACACGCACACACACAAACCGGTTTCACAGTCTCTAGGGCACAGGACTGAGAACAGCACATACCCAAACACAAACATACACACACAAACTGCTTGCACAGTTGCCAGGGCAAAGGGCTGAGAACGGCACACACAAACACAGACAAACTAGTTGCACTGTCGCCAGAGCACAGGGCTGAGAATGGCACACACAAACACACACACACACAAGGAACAAACCATTGCACAGTCGCCAGGGCACAGGGCTGAAAATGGCACACACACACACTCACAAACCAGTTGCACTGTCACCAGGCCACGGGTCTGAAAACAGCACACACACACACACACACACACATACACAGAAAAACCGCTTGCACAGTCGCTAGGGCACAGGGCTCAGAACAGCACACACACGCACACACACACACACGCACGCACACATAAACCGGTTGCAGGATCGCCAGGGTACAGGGCTGAGAACTGAACACACCCACAGACACAAACCGGTTTTACAGTCGCCAGAGCACAAGCCTGAGAACAACACAGACACACACACGCACACACACAAATTAGTTGCACAGTTGCCAGGGCACAGGGCTGAGTATGGCACACACACACACCCAACCACACACACGCACACACACAAACCGGTTTCACAGTCTCTAGGGCACAGGGCTGAGAACAGCACCTACCCAAACACAAACATACACACACAAACTGCTTGCACAGTTGCCAGGGCAAAGGGCTGAGAACGGCACACACAAACACAGACAAACTAGTTGCACTTTCGCCAGAGCACAGGGCTGAGAATGGCACACACAAACACACACACACAAATGAACAAACCATTGCACAGTCGCCAGGGCACAGGGCTGAAAATGGCACACACACACACTCACAAACCAGTTGCACTGTCACCAGGCCACGGGTCTGAAAACAGCACACACACACACACACACACACATACACACAAAAACCGCTTGCACAGTCACCACGGCACAGGGTTGAGAATGGCATACACACACTCACACACACACATAAACATACACATAAACTTGTTGCACAGTAGCCAGGGCACAGGGCTCAGAACAGCTGTAACACAAACACACACACACACACAAAGTGGTTGTACAGTCGCCAGGGTACACGGCTGAGAACAGCACACAGACACACACAAAAACACACATGAACAAACCAGTTGCACATTCGCCAGGGAACAGGGCTTAGAACAGCACACACACACACACACACACATACCGTTTGCACAGTCGCCAGGGTGCAGGGCTTAGAATTGCACGTACACACACGCACATACACACACAAACCGCTTACACAATCACCAGGGATAAGTCTGAGAATGGCACACACACACACACGAATACCCGCTTTCACAGTCGCTAGCACAGGGCTGAGAATGGCACACATACACACTCACACACACACATACACAAACACATAAACCGGTTGCGCACTAGCCAAGGCACAGGGCTCAGAACAGCTCTAACACACACGCACACACACACAAACCTGTTACAGATGCCAGGGCACAGGGCTGAGAACGGCACACACACACACCAGTTACACTGTCAGTAAGGCACAGGGCTAAAAACAGCACACACACACACACACACACATATACACTCACATACATACACACACAAACCCCTTGCACTTTGGCCAAGGCACATGGCTGAGAATGGCACACACACACACACACACACACACACACCCACAAACACACACAGCAGTTTCACAGTCGCCAGGGCACAGGGCTAAGAAGAACACATACATACACACATACACACACAACCTGCTTGCACAGTCGTCAGGGCTCAGGGCTGTGAATGGCACACACAAACACTGACACAAACACACACACAAACAAACCATTGCACAATCACCAGGGCACAGGGCTGAGAATTCAAACTTACACACACACACATAAACCAGTTTCAAAGTCGCCAGGGCACAGGGCTGAGAACAGCACACACACACACACACACACACATACACAGAAAAACCGCTTGCACAGTCGCTAGGGCACAGGGCTGAGAACGGCGCGCGCACACACACACACACACAAATAAAGACACACAATCCGGTTTCACAGTCGCCAGAGCACAGGGCTGAGAACACCACACATACACACACACAAACACAAACAGGTTGTGCAGTCATCAGTACACATTGCTGAGAACGGCACACACACACACACTAACACACATACACCTAAATCTGTTGCACATTTGCCAGGGCACAGGACCGTGAACAGCAGACACAGAAACACACACACACACAAATTAATTGCACAGTCGCCAGGGCACAGGACTGAGAACAGCACACAAACACACACAGGGACACACAAACGGGTTGCACAGTTTCCAGGACACAGGTCTGAGAATGAAACACACACACACATACACAAACACATAAACCGGTTGCGCACACACCAAGGCACAGGGCTCAGAACAGCTCGAACACACACACACAGACACACACAAACCTTTGCACAGTCGCCAGGCATAGGACTGAGAACAGCACACACACACACACAAACCTGTTGAACTGTCGCCTGGGCACAGGGCAGTGAACAGAACAAACACACACACAAACACCCAAACCGGTTACACAGTTTCCAGGGCACAGGGCTGAGAAGAGCACAAACACACACATACACATACACAAACTGGTTTCATAGTCGCCAGGGCACGGGGCTGAAAATGGCACACACACACACACACACAAATACACACAAACCTATTGCACAGTCACCAGGTCACAGGTCTTAGAACAGGACACATACACACAGATGCCCACACAAACAGGTTGCACAGTCGCCAGGGCAAAGGGATGAGAAAAGCACACTCACACACACACACACACACACACACAGAGACATTCACACAAACCGGTTGCACAGTTGCCACGGGACAGTGTTAAGAACAGCTCTAACACACACACACACAGACACACACACACACACATGCAAACTGATTGCACAGTCTCCAGGGTACAGCGCTGAGAACTGAACACACATATACACACACACACACACACACATAAACCGGTTTTCAGTCGCCAGAGCACAAGCCTGAGGACAACACAGACACACACACGCACAAACACAAATGAGTTGCATGATCGCTAGCGCACAGGGCTGAGTACAGCACACACACACACACACACACACACACACAGAAAACCAGTTGCACAATTGCCAGGGCTCGGGTCTGAGAATAGCACACACACACACACATATGCACACAAACACACAAAAAATGGCTGCACATTCTCCAGGACACAGGGCTGAGAATTCACTCACACACCCAAACAAACCTGTTGCACAGTTGCCAGGGCACAGCGCTGAGTATGACACACACTCACACACACAGACAAACCGGTTGAACCGTTACCAGAGCACAGGGCTGAGAACAGCACACACATACACACACACCGGTTGCACAGTCACCAGGCACAGGGCTAAGAACGGCACACAGTCACACACAAACACACACACAAACCGGTTGCACTGTCACCAGGGCACAGGGCAGAGAACAGCACACACACACAAAAACACAGAAAGACACACATACAAAAAAACGGGTTGCACAGTCGCCAGGGCACACGGTTGAGAACAGCACACACACAAACACACGTACACACTAAAGGGTTGCAAAGTTGCCAGGGCACAGGTCTGAGAATGGCACACACACACACACACATGCACACACACTTACAGGTTGCAGACTCCAGGACACAGTGCTGATAATTCACAGACACACACACACACACACAAATCGGCTGCACAGTCGCCAAGGCAAAGGGCTCAAAACAGCTCTAACACACACACACACATATACATAAATCGATTTCACAGTCACCAGAGCACAAGCCTGAGCACAGCACACACACACACGCACACACACAAACTAGTTTCACAGTCGCCAGGGCACAGGGCTGAAAACAGCACACACACACACACACACACACACACACACACACACACACCAGTATCACAGTCGCCAGGGCACAGGGCTGAGAACAGCACACACATACACACACACACACAAACACACCAGTATCACATTTGCCAGGGCACAGGGCTGAGAACAGCACACACACACACACACACACACAAAGGGCTGCATAGTTGTCAGCACACAGGTCTGAGTATGTCACACACAGACATACGCACACAAACACAAAGCGGTTGCACAGTCTCCAGGGCACAGGGCTGAGAATTCAAACTTACACACATACACACACACACAAACCTGTTGCACAGTTGCCAGGCCACAGGGTTGAGAACAGCACACACTCAGACACACAGACAAACGGGTTGAACAATGGCCAGGGCACAGGGCTGAAATCAGCACACAAACACACACACACAAACACCGGTTACACTGTCACTAAGGCACAGGACTGAAAACAGCACCAACACACACACACATATACACTCACACACATACACACACAACCTCTTGCAAAGTCGTCAGTGCCCAGGGCTGAGAACGGAACACACACACACACACACACACACACACAAACCAGATTCACAGTCGCCAGGGCACAGTGCTGAGAACAGCACATACACACACACACACATACGAACACAAACTGCTTGCATAATTGCCAGGGCAAAGGGCTGAGAATGGCACACACAAACACACACACACACAAATGAACAAACCATTGCACAGTCGCCAGGGCACAGGGCTGAAAATGGCACACACAAACACTCACAAACCGGTTGCACTGTCACCAGGCCACGTGTCTGAGAACAACACACACACACACACACACACACACACAAACCGCCTGCACAATCACTATGGCAAAGGGTTGAGAACGGCATACACACACTCACACACACACATAAACATACATATAAACTTGTTGCACAGTTGCCAGGGCACAGGGCTGAGAACAGCTGTAACACACACACACATACACACAAACTGGTTGTACAGTCGCCAGGGTACACAGCTGAGAACAGCACACAGACATACACAAAAACACACATGAACAAACCGGTTGCACAGTCGCCAGGGCACAGGGCTGAAAAGAGCACACACTTACACACACTCACACACACAAACGGTTACACATCGCCAGGACACAGAGATGAGAATCGCATGCACACACACACACACACAAACCAGTTGCACAGTCGGAAGGGCACATGGCTTAAATAAGCACACACACAGACACACAAACACACCGGTTCCCCAGTTGACAGGACACAAGGCTCAGGATGGCACACACACCTACACACACATATACACAAACTGGTTGAACAATCGCCAGGGCAAAGTGTTGAGAACAGCACACACACACACACACAGGCGTACAGATACTGGTTGCACAAACGCCCGGGCACAGGGCTGAGAACAGCACACGCACACACACGCACACACACACAAACCTGTTGCACAGTTGCCAGGGCACAGGGCTGAGAACGGCACACACACACACCAGTTACACTGTCACTAAGGCACAGGGCTAAAAACAGCACAAACACACACACACATATACACTCACATACATACACACACAAACCACTTGCACAGTCGCCCGGGCATATGGCTGAGAATGGCGCACACACACACACACACACACACACACACACACACACACACACCAATTTCACAGTCGCCCGGGCACAGGGCTGAGAAGAACACATACATAGACACATACACAAACAAACTGCTTGCACAGTCGTCAGGGCTCAGGGCTGTGAATGGCACACACAAACACTGACACACACACACACACGAACAAACCATTGCACAGTCACCAGGGCACAGGGCTGAGAATTCAAACTTACACACACACACACACAAACCTGATGCACAGTCGCCAGGGCACAGGGCTGCGAACAGCACACACACACACACACATACACAGAAAAACCTCTTGCACAGTCGCTAGGGCACAGGGCTCAGAACAGCACACACACGCACACACACACACACACGCACGCACACATAAACCGGTTGCAGAATCGCCAGGGTACAGGGCTGAGAACTGAACACACACACAGACACAAACCGGTTTTACAGTCGCCAGAGCACAAGCCTGAGAACAACACAGACACACACACGCACACACACATATTAGTTGCACAGTTGCCAGGGCACAGGGCTGAGTATGGCACACACACACACCCCACCACACACACACACACACACAAACCGGTTTCACAGTCTCCAGGGCACAGGGCTGAGAACAGCACATACCCAAACACAAACATACACACACAAACTGCTTGCACAGTTGCCAGGGCAAAGGGCTGAGAACGGCACACACAAACACAGACAAACTAGTTGCACTGTCGCCAGAGCACAGGGCTGAGAATGGCACACACAAACACACACACACAAATGAACAAACCATTGCACAGTCGCCAGGGCACAGAACTGAAAATGGCACACACACACACTCACAAACCAGTTGCACTGTCACCAGGCCACGGGTCTGAGAACAGCACACACAAACACACACACACACATACACACAAAAACCGCTTGCACAGTCAACACGGCACAGGGTTGAGAATGGCATACACACACTCACACACACACGTAAACATACACATAAACTTGTTGCACAGTAGCCAGGGCACAGGGCTCAGAACAGCTGTATCACACACACACACTCACACTCACAAACTGGTTGTACAGTCGCCAGGGTACACGGCTGAGAACAGCACACAGACACACACAAAAACACACATGAACAAACCAGTTGCACAGTCGCCAGGGAACAGGGCTTAGAACAGCACACACACACACACACACACATACCGTTTGCACAGTCGCCAGGGTGCAGGGCTTAGAACTGCACGTACACACACGCACATACACACACAAACCGCTTACACAATCACCAGGGATAAGTCTGAGAATGGCACACACACACACACGAATACCCGCTTTCACAGTCGCTAGCACAGGGCTGAGAATGGCACAGATACACACACACACACACACATAAACCGGTTTCACAGTCGCCAGAGCACATGCCTGAGGACAACACAGACACACACACGCACAAACACAAATGAGTTGCATGATCGCCAGCGCACAGGGCTGAGAACAGCACACACACACACACACACACACACACACACAAAACCAGTTGCACAATTGCCAGGGCTCGGGTCTGAGAATAGCACACACACACACATATATGCACACAAACACACAAAAAATGGCTGCACAGTCTCCAGGACACAGGGCTGAGAATTCACACACACACACAAACAAACCTGTTGCACAGTTGCCAGGGCACAGCGCTGAGTATGGCACACACTCACACACACAGACAAACTGGTTGAACCGTTACCAGAGCACAGGGCTGAGAACAGCACACACATACACACACACCGGTTGCACAGTCACCAGGCACAGGGCTAAGAACGGCACACAGTCACACACAAACACACACACAAACCGGTTGCACTGTCACCAGGGCACAGGGCAGAGAACAGCACACACACACAAAAACACAGAAAGACACACATACAAAAAAACGGGTTGCACAGTCGCCAGGGCACACGGCTGAGAACAGCACACACACACACACACGTACACACTAAAGGGTTGCAAAGTTGCCAGGGCACAGGTATGAGAATGGCACACACACACACACACACACACACACGCACACATGCACACACACACTTACAGGTTGCAGAGACTCCAGGACACAGTGCTGATAATTCACACACACACACACACACACACACACACACACACACACACAAAGCGGCTGCACAGTCGCCAAGGCAAAGGGCTCAAAACAGCTCTAACACACACACACACATATACATAAATCGATTTCACAGTCACCAGAGCACAAGCCTGAGCACAGAACACACACACACGCACACACACAAACTAGTTTCACAGTCGCCAGGGCACAGGGCTGAAAACAGCACACACACACGCAGACAAACTGGTTGCACAGTCGCCAGAGTACAGGGCTGAGAACAGCACACACACACACCAACACACACTCAAGCCGGTTTCACAGTTGCCAGACCTCAGGGCTGACATCAGCACTCCCCCACCCCCCCCACACACACAAACCTGTACACATTCGCCAGCATACAGGGCTGAGAACAGCACATACACACACATACACACACACACAGAAACCAGTTGTACAGTCGCCAGGGCACAGGGCTGAACATGGCACACACACAGACCAACACACACACAAAGAAACCAGTTTCAGAGTTGCCAGGGCAGAGGGCTGGGAACAGCGCACACACACACACATACACACACACACACACCTGTTGCACAGTCGCCTGGGCACAGAGCTGAAAATGGCACACACACATACAAACAACTGCTTGCACAGTCGCCAGGACACAGAGATGAGAATCACACACACACACACACACACACACGCACACACACACAAACCTGTTGCACAGTTGCCAGGGCACAGGGCTGAACGGCACACACACACACCAGTTACACTGTCACTAAGGCACAGGACTGAAAATAGCACACACACACACACACATATACATTCACACACATACACACACAAACCGCTTGCACAGTCACCAGCGCACATGGCTGAGAATGGCACACACACACAAACACACACACACACACACAAGTTTCACAGTCGCCAGGGCACAGGGCTGAGAAGAACACATACATACTCACATACACACACAAACTGCTTGCACAGTCGTCAGGGCTCAGGGCTCAGGGCTGTAAATGGCACACACAAACACTGACACACACACACACACACAAACAAACCATTGCACAATCACCAGGGCACAGGGCTGAGATTTCAAACTTACACACACACCGAGAAACCTGATGCACAGTCGCCAGGGCACAGGGCTGAGAACAGCACATGCACACACACACACACACACACATACACACCAACCGGTTGCACAGTGGCCAAGGGACATGGCTGAGAACCCCAGACACACACACACACATAAACAAAAACCGGTCACAGTCGACAGGAAACAGGGTTCAGAACAACACACACACACGCACACACACAATTTAATTGCACAGTCTCCAGGGCACAGGACTGAGAACAGCACACAAACACACACAGGGACACACAAACGGGTTGCACAGTTTCCAGGACACAGGTCTGAGAATGAAACACACACACACACACATACAGAAACACATAAACCGGTTGCGCACTCACCAAGGCACAGGGCTCAGAACAGCTCGAACACACACACACAGACACTCACAAACCTTTGCACAGTCGCCAGGCATAGGACTGAGAACAACACACACACACACACAAACCTGTTGAACTGTCGCCTGGGCACAGGGCAGTGAACAGAACAAACACACACAAACACCCAAACCGGTTGCACAGTTTCCAGGGCATAGGGCTGAGAATAGCACAGACACAGACACACACATATACAAACTGGTTTCATAGTCGCCAGGGCACGGGGCTGAAAATGGCACACACACACACACAAATACACATAAACCTGTTGCACAGTCACCAGGATACAGGTCTTAGAACAGGACACATACACACAGATACACACACAAACAGGTTGCAGAGTTGCCAGGGCAAAGGGCTGAGAAAAGCACACACACACATAGAAACATTCACACAAACCGGTTGCACAGTCGCCAGGGGACAGGGTTCAGAACAGCTCTAACACACACACAAACACACACATGCAAACTGATTGCACAGTCTCCAGGGTACAGGGCTTAGAACAGACACACATACACACACACACACACACACATAAACCGGTTTCACAGTCGGCAGAGTACAAGCCTGAGAACAACACAGACACACACACGCACAAACACAAATGAGTTGCATGGTCGCCAGCGCACAGGGCTGAGAACAGCACACACACACACACACACACACACACACACACACACACACACAAAACCAGTTGCACAATTGCCAGGGCTCGGGTCTGAGAATAGCACACACACACACACATATATGCACACAAACACACAAAAAGTGGTTGCACAGTCTCCAGGACACAGGGCTGAAAATTCACACACACACCCAACAAACCTGTTGCACAGTTGCCAGGGCACAGGGCTGAGTATGGCACACACTCAACACACACACAAACCGGTTGAACCGTTACCAGAGCACAGGGCTGAGAACAGCACACACATACACACACACCGGTTGCACAGTCACCAGGCACAGGGCTAAGAACGGCACACACTCACACACGGAAACACACACACAAACCGGTTGCACTGTCACCAGGGCACCGGGCTGAGAACAGCACACACACACACACACACACACACACATACACACACAAAATGGTTTCACAGTCACTAGAGCACAGTGTTGAGAACAGCACACACACACACACACACCACACACAAACAAACCGGTGCACAGTCGCCAGGGCACTGGGCTTAAAACAGCACATGCACACACACACACACACACACATACACACCAACCGGTTGCACAGTGGCCAAGGGACAGGGCTGAGAACCACAGACACACACAGACACACACACATACATAAACACAAACCGGTTTCACAGTCGACAGGAAACGGCTCAGAAGAGCACACACATACACACACACACAAAACTGTTGCACTGTTTCCAGGGCACAGAATTGAGAACAGCACACACACAGATTCACACACACACATACACAAATACATAAACTGGATGTGCACTCTCCAAGTCACAGGGCTCAGAACAGCTCTAACACACACACACAAACCGATTGCACGATCACCAGGGTTCATGATTGAGAACTGAACACCCCCACACAGAGACATAAACCGGTTTCACAGTCGCCAGAGGACAAGCCTGAGAACAACACAGACACACACACGCACACACACAAACCGGTTTCACAGTCTCCAGGGCACAGGGCTGAGAACAGCACATACCCAAACACAAACATACACACACATACTGCTTGCACAGTTGCCATGGCAAAGGGCTGAGAATGGCACACACACACACCCACACACACACACACACACACACGAACAAACCATTGCACAGTCGCCAGGGCCCAGGGCTGAGAATGGCACACAAATACACACATACACTCATAAACCAGTTGCAGTGTCAACAGTCCAATGGGCTGAGAAAGCACACACACACACACACATACACAATAAAACCGCTTGCACAATCTCCAGGGCACAGGGATGAGAACGGCGCACACACACACACACACACATGAACAAACTAGTTGCGTTGTTGCCAGGGCACAGGGCTGAAAACGGCACACACACACACACACACACACACACATACACACACAAAACGGTTTCACAGTCACCAGAGCACAGTGTTGAGAACAGCACACAGACACAGACACACACACACACAAACAAACCGGTGCACAGTCGCCAGGGCACAGGGCTTAAAACAGCACATGCACACACACACACACACTCACATACACACCAACCGGTTGCACAGTCTCCAAGGGACAGGGCTGAGAACCACAGACACACACAAACACACACACACACATAAACACAAACCGGTTTCACAGTCGACAGGAAACAGGGCTCAGAACAGCACACACATACACACACACACACACAACTGTTGCCCTGTTTCCAGGGCACAGGATTGAGAACAGCACACACACAGATTCACACACACACATACACAAATACATAAACTGGTTGTGCAATCTCCAAGTCACAGGGCTCAGAACAGCTCTTACACACACACAAACACCGATTGCTCGATCACCAGGGTTCATGGCTGAGAACAGAACACACACACACACAGAGACATAATCCGGTTTCACAGTCGCCAGAGGACAAGCCTGAGAACAACACAGACACACACACGCACACACACAAATTAGTTGCACAGTCGCCAGGGCACTGGACTGAGAACAGCACACAAACACACACAGGGACACACAAACGGGTTGCACAGTTGCCAGGACACAGGTCTGAGAATGAAACACACACACACATAAACACT
>NC_082638.1:18780000-18785000 GCF_002263795.3 Bos taurus
ACACACACACACATGAACACAAACCAGTATCAGAGTCGCCAGGGCACAGTGCTGATAACAGCACACACACTCAAGCCGGTTTCACAGTTCCCAGACCACAGGGCTGAGATCAGCACTACCCCCCACACACAAACACACAAATCTGTACACATTCGCCAGCGTACAGGGCTGAGAACAGCACATACACACACATACACACACACACACAAACCGGTTGTACAGTCGCCAGGGCACAGGGCTGAGCATGGCACACACACAGACCAACACACACACAAAGAAACCAGTTTCAGAGTTGCCAGGGCAGAGGGCTGGGAACAGCACACACACACACATATACACACACACACACACACCGGTTGCACAGTCGCCTGGGCACAGAGCTGAAAATGGCACACACACACACACACACACACACACACACACACCCAAACAACTGCTTGCACAGTCGCCAGGACACAGAGATGAGAATCATACACACACACACACACGCACACACACACAAACCTGTTGCACAGATGTCAGGGCACAGGGCTGAGAACGGCACACACACACACCAGTTACACTGTCACTAAGGCACAGGGCTAAAAACAGCACACACACACACACACATATACACTCACATACATACACATACAAACCGCTTGCACTGTCGCCAAGGCACCTGGCTGAGAATGGCACACACACACACACACACACACACACACACACACACACAGCAGTTTCTCAGTCGCCAGGGCACAGGGCTGAGAAGAACACATACATACACACATACACACACAAACTGCTTGCACAGTCGTCAGGGCTCAGGGCTGTGAATGGCACACACAAACACTGACACACACACACACGAAGAAACCATTGCGCAATCACCAGGGCACAGGGCTGAGAATTCAAACTTACACACACACACACAAACCTGATGCACAGTCGCCAGGGCACAGGGCTGAGAACAGCACACACACACACACACACATACACAGAAAAACCGCTTGCACAGTCGCTAGGGCACAGGGCTGAGAACGGCGCACACACACACACACACACACACACAAATAAAGACACACAATCCGGTTTCACAGTCGCCAGAGCACAGGGCTGAGAACACCACACATACACACACACAAACACAAACTGGTTGTGCAGTCATCAGTACACATTGCTGAGAACGGCACACACACACACACTAACACACATACACCTAAAACTGTTGCACATTTGCCAGGGCACAGGACCGTGAACAGCAGACACAGAAATACACACACACACAAACAGGTTGCACAGTCGCTAGGGCACAGGGCTGAGAACAGAACACACACACACACAAACCAATTTCCCAGTCACCAGAGCACGGGGCAGAGAACAGCACACACACACACACACACACACACTAAAGGGTTGCAAAGTTGCCAGGGCACAGGTCTGAGAATGGCACACACACACACACACACACACGAACGCACACATACAGGTTGCACAGACTCCAGGACACAGGGCTGATAATTCACACACACACACACACACACACACACACACACAAAGCGGCTGTACAGTCGCCAAGACAAAGGACTCAAAACAGCTCTAACAAACACACAAACACATATACATAAATCGGTGTCACAGTCACCAGAGCACAAGCCTGAGCACAGCACACACACACAAACGCACACACACAAACTAGTTGCACAGTCTCCAGGGAACAGGGCTGATAACAGCACATGCACACACACACACACACACACACACACACATACACACCAACCGGTTGCACAGTCGCCAAGGGACATGGCTGAGAACCACAGACACACACACACACACATAAACAAAAACCGGTCACAGTCGACAGAAACAGGGCTCAGAACAACACACACACACGCACACACACAAATTAATTGCACAGTCGCCAGGGCACAGGACTGAGAACAGCACACAAACACACACAGGGACACACAAACGGGTTGCACAGTTTCCAGGACACAGGTCTGAGAATGAAACACACACACACACACATACACAAACACATAAACCGGTTGCGCACACACCAAGGCACAGGGCTCAGAACAGCTCGAACACACACACACAGACACACACAAACCTTTGCACAGTCGCCAGGCATAGGACTGAGAACAGCACACACACACACACAAACCTGTTGAACTGTCGCCTGGGCACAGGGCAGTGAACAGAACAAACACACACACAAACACCCAAACCGGTTACACAGTTTCCAGGGCACAGGGCTGAGAATAGCACAAACACACACATACACATACACAAACTGGTTTCATAGTCGCCAGGGCACGGGGCTGAAAATGGCACACACACACACACACACAAATACACACAAACCTATTGCACAGTCACCAGGTCACAGGTCTTAGAACAGGACACATACACACAGATACACACACAAACAGGTTGCACAGTCGCCAGGGCAAAGGGATGAGAAAAGCACACACACACACACACACACACACACAGAAACATTCACACAAACCGGTTGCACAGTTGCCAGAGGACAGGGTTAAGAACAGCTCTAACACACACACACACAGACACTCACAAACCTTTGCACAGTCGCCAGGCATAGGACTGAGAACAACACACACGCACACACAAACCTGTTGAACTGTCGCCTGGGCACAGCGCAGTGAACAGAACAAACACACACAAACACCCAAACCGGTTGCACAGTTTCCAGGGCACAGGGCTGAGAATAGCACAGACACAGTCACACACATACACAAAGTGGTTTCATAGTCGCCAGGGCACGGGGCTGAAAATGGCACACACACACACACACAAATACACACAAACCTGTTGTACAGTCACCAGGTTACAGGTCTTAGAACAGGACACATACACACAGATACACACACAAACAGGTTGCACAGTTGCCAGGGCAAAGGGCTGAGAAAAGCACACACACACACACACACATAGAAACATTCACACAAACCGGTTGCACAGTCGCCAGGGGACAGGGTTCAGAACAGCTCTAACACACACACAAACACACCCACATGCAAACTGATTGCTCAGTCTCCAGGGTACAGGGCTTAGAACAGAACACATATACACACACACACACACACACACACATAAACCGGTTTCACAGTCGCCAGAGCACAAGCCTGAGAACAACACAGACACACACACGCACAAACACAAATGAGTTGCATGGTCGCCAGCGCACAGGGCTGAGAAAGCACACACACACACACACATACACAAAAAAACCGCTTGCACAATCTCCAGGGCACAGGGATGAGAACGGCGCACACACACACACACACACACACACATGAACAAATTAGTTGCGTTGTTGCCAGGGCACAGGGCTGAAAACGGCACACACACACACACACACACACATACACACACAAAACGGTTTCACAGTCACCAGAGCACAGTGTTGAGAACAGCATACAGACACAGACACACACACACACAAACAAACCGGTGCACGGTCGCCAGGGCACAGGGCTTAAAACAGCACATGCACACACACACACACTCACATACACACCAACCGGTTGCACAGTCTCCAAGGGACAGGGCTGAGAACCACAGACACACACACACACACACACACATACATATAAACACAAACCGGTTTCACAGTCGACAGGAAACAGGGCTCAGAACAGCACACACATACACACACACACACACACAACTGTTGCCCTGTTTCCAGGGCACAGGATTGAGAACAGCACACACACAGATTCACACACACACATACACAAATACATAAACTGGTTGTGCAATCTCCAAGTCACAGGGCTCAGAACCGCTCTTACACACACACAAAAACCGATTGCTCGATCACCAGGGTTCATGGCTGAGAACAGAACACACACACACACAGAGACATAAACCGGTTTCATAGTCGCCAGAGGACAAGCCTGAGAACAACACGGACACACACACGCACACACACAAATTAGTTGCACAGTCGCCAGGGCACTGGACTGAGAACAGCACACAAACACACACAGGGACACACAAACGGGTTGCACAGTTGCCAGGACACAGGTCTGAGAATGAAACACACACACACATAAACACTAACCGGTTTCACAGTCGACAGGAAACAGGGCTCA
The DNA here is from genome assembly GCF_002263795.3 of Bos taurus. Lineage (NCBI taxonomy): Eukaryota > Metazoa > Chordata > Mammalia > Artiodactyla > Bovidae > Bos > Bos taurus. The sequence goes on from NC_082638.1 coordinate 18,784,104, forward strand.
GAATGGCACATACACACACACACACACACACATGCACAAAACTGTTGCACTGTTTGCAGGGCACAGGATTGAGAAGAGCACACACAGAGATTCACACACACACATACACAAACACATAAACCGGTTGCACACTAGCCAAGGCACAGGGCTAAGAACAGCTCTAACACACACACACACACACACACACACACACACACAAACCGATTGCATGGTCACCAGGGTTCATGGCTGAGAAGAGAACACACACACACACAGACATAAACCGGTTTCAAAGTTACCAGAGCACAAGCCTCAGAACAACACAGACACACACACGCACACACACAAATTAGTTGCACAGTCACCAGGGCACAGGACTGAGAACAGCACACACACACACACAGGGACACACAAAAGGGTTGCACAGTTGCCAGGACACAGGTCTGACAATGAAACACACAAACACACACACACAAACCGGTTTCATAGTCGCCAGGGCACAGGTCTGAGAATACAAACACACACACACACACACATACACAAACAAACCGGTTGCACAAATCCCGGCTACAGGACTGAGAACAGAACACACACACACACACACACACACACACACACACACACACACCTGTTTCACAGTCTCCAGAGAACAAGCCTGAGAACAGCACACACACACACATGCACACACACAAACTAATTGCACAGTCGCCGGGGCACAGGGCTGAGAATGGCACACACACACACATACACACACACACACACACACAAACCAGTTGCATAGTCTCCAGGGCACAGGGCTGAGAATTCACTTAAACACACACACAAAAACACATACCTGCTGCACAGTTACCAGGGCAGAGGCCTGAAAATGGCACACACTCACACACACACACACAAACCGGTTGCACAGTCGCAAGG
>NC_082638.1:18795000-18797500 GCF_002263795.3 Bos taurus
CACACACACACACACACACACACACACACACACACACACACAGCAGTTTCTCAGTCGCCAGGGCACAGGGCTGAGAAGAACACATACATACACACATACACACACAAACTGCTTGCACAGTCGTCAGGGCTCAGGGCTGTGAATGGCACACACAAACACTGACACACACACACACGAAGAAACCATTGCGCAATCACCAGGGCACAGGGCTGAGAATTCAAACTTACACACACACACACAAACCTGATGCACAGTCGCCAGGGCACAGGGCTGAGAACAGCACACACACACACACACACACACACACACATACACAGAAAAACCGCTTGCACAGTCGGTAGGGCACAAGGCTGAGAACGGCGCACACACACACACACACAAATAAAGACACACAATCCGGTTTCACAGTCGCCAGAGCACAGGGCTGAGAACGGCACACACACACACCAGTTACACTGTCACTAAGGCACAGGGCTAAAAACAGCACAAACACACACACACACATATACACTCACATACATACACACACAAACTACTTGCACAGTCGCCCGGGCATATGGCTGAGAATGGCACACACACACACACACACACACACACACACACACACACACCCCCCAATTTCACAGTCGCCCGGGCACAGGGCTGTGAATGGCACACACAAACACTGACACACACACACACACACACACACACACCAATTTCACAGTCGCCCGGGCACAGGGCTGAGAAGAACACATACATAGACACATACACACACAAACTGCTTGCACAGTCGTCAGGGCTCAGGGCTGTGAATAGCACACACAAACACTGACACACACACACACACGAACAAACCATTGCACAGTCACCAGGGCACAGGGCTGAGAATTCAAACTTACCCGCACACACACAACCTGATGCACAGTCGCCAGGGCACAGGGCTGCGAACAGCACACACACACACACATACACAGAAAAACCGCTTGCACAGTCGCTAGGGCACAGGGCTCAGAACAGCACACACACGCACACACACACACACGCACGCACACATAAACCGGTTGCAGAATCGCCAGGGTACAGGGCTGAGAACTGAACACACACACAGACACAAACCGGTTTTACAGTCGCCAGAGCACAAGCCTGAGAACAACACAGACACACACACACACACACCGGTTCCCCAGTTGCCAGGGCACAAGGCTCAGGATGGCACCCACATCTACACACACATATACACAAACTGGTTGAACAATCGCCAGGGCAATGGGTTGAGAACAGCACACACACACACACACACACACACAGAGGCATACAGATACTGGTTGCACAATCGCCAGGGCACAGGGCTGCGAACAGCAACACACACACACACACACACATGAACACAAACCAGTATCAGAGTCGCCAGGGCACAGTGCTGATAACAGCACACACACTCAAGCCGGTTTCACAGTTCCCAGACCACAGGGCTGAGATCAGCACTACCCCCCACACACAAACACACAAATCTGTACACATTCGCCAGCGTACAGGGCTGAGAACAGCACATACACACACATACACACACACACAAAAACCGGTTGTACAGTCGCCAGGGCACAGGGCTGAGCATGGCACACACACAGACCAACACACACACAAAGAAACCAGTTTCAGAGTTGCCAGGGCAGAGGGCTGGGAACAGCACACACACACACATATACACACACACACACACCGGTTGCACAGTCGCCTGGGCACAGAGCTGAAAATGGCACACACACACACACACACACACACACACACACACACACACACCCAAACAACTGCTTGCACAGTCGCCAGGACACAGAGATGAGAATCATACACACACACACACACGCACACACACACAAACCTGTTGCACAGATGTCAGGGCACAGGGCTGAGAACGGCACACACACACACCAGTTACACTGTCACTAAGGCACAGGGCTAAAAACAGCACACACACACACACACATATACACTCACATACATACACATACAAACCGCTTGCACTGTCGCCAAGGCACCTGGCTGAGAATGGCACACACACACACACACACACACACACACACACACACACAGCAGTTTCTCAGTCGCCAGGGCACAGGGCTGAGAAGAACACATACATACACACATACACACACAAACTGCTTGCACAGTCGTCAGGGCTCAGGGCTGTGAATGGCACACACAAACACTGACACACACACACACGAAGAAACCATTGCGCAATCACCAGGGCACAGGGCTGAGAATTCAAACTTACACACAAACACACAAACCTGATGCACAGTCGCCAGGGCACAGGGCTGAGAACAGCACACACACACACACACACACACATACACAGAAAAACCGCTTGCACAGTCGGTAGGGCACAAGGCTGAGAACGGCGCACACACACACACACACAAATAAAGACACACAATCCGGTTTCACAGTCGCCAGAGCACAGGGCTGAGAACGGCACACACACACACCAGTTACACTGTCACTAAGGCACAGGGCT